>NC_048597.1:134051397-134086397 GCF_003668045.3 Cricetulus griseus
CCAGCCAGCGCCGAGAGTCCTTCCTCTATCGCTCAGACAGTGACTATGACATGTCACCCAAGACTATGTCCAGGAACTCATCTGTCGCCAGCGAAGCGTGAGCACACCCTGTCCTACTCACCAGATCCCTTAGGGCTGGCCCTGCCACAAGCTGCCCTTCTCAGCAAAGAGTGGGGCACCCAACCCTCTCTTTGGTCAGTCCACACACACTGTCTTCCCCAGTGAAGGGTAAGCAGCTCCTTTCCTCTCACACGGGACTTAAAAGATTATAAAGTGTGGCCACACCTACCAGCTCTGCTCACACCCAGTCACTGGTTGCCTTCAAGCCTAGCTTTCCCTCTCCTCCAACTCTAGACAGGGTCTGTAGCCCAGGCTGGCCTCACACTTCCTATGTAGCTGAAGCTATCGTCAAATTCCTGATCTTCCTATTTCTGTGGTGCTGGGGATGGAACCCAAGGCTTCCCGTATGCTAGGCAAGCGCTCTACCAACTGAGCTACATGTCCATGAGCAGGCAAGCTAACCTCAAACTTGGGATCTTCCTGCCTCGGCCCTCTGAGCAGCTGAGATTACAAGCGTATGGCACAGACTGGCTCTTTTTAGTTTTCCTTCTTTTCTCTTTTGTTTGTTTCTGGGAATGATTTGGGGAGTTATATGTGGTGGGCAATGTGTACCATTGAACTGTATCCCCCGCACAGCCCTACGAAGCTGTTGCTCCAGCAAAAGAGGAGCCCCACTTCTGGGACCCCCTCTAGCCTTCCCTTGCTCATAAGCCCCTATTGACCTGGGGGCCCCCATCTGCAGTCTTCCTCTCTCTGGCCTCCATGTCATGTGTATACGGTTCCCACTCTGTGGCACCTATGGTATGTCCCTACAGTTGCCTTGTCCTGTCTCCTCCTCCTTGCTAATCGTGACCCCACGGTGTCCACCCCAAAGACCTGGACCCTCACCTGCCCCTGTTTTTACTTTCAGGCATGCCGAAGACCTCATTGTGACACCATTTGCCCAGGTGAGACCTCCTCCCCTGATGGGAAAGGGGCCCAGCCCAGTGGTCCTTGCAGGTAGACATCTCTCCTTACAGCTGTCCCCCACCCCAGGTGCTGGCCAGTCTCCGGAGCGTTCGAAACAACTTCTCACTCTTAACCAATGTGCCCATCCCCAGCAACAAGTAAGTGGAGCTGAGTCCCCAGTGCCCACTCTCAGTCTGGGGGTGCAGCTCAGCGAGTAGGGTACTTGCCTAGTATTCAGGAAGCCCTGGGTTCCACCCCAGCCACCCATAAACCAGGTGCAGTGGTGTACACCTGACATCCTAGTCCTCGGGGAGTAGAGGCAGAAGAATCAGGAGTTCAGGTTCATCCTTGGCCACATAGGGAGTTTCAGGACAGCCTGGGCTACGTGAGACCTTGTCTCAAAGTGGAGGAAAAGAAAAAAGGACAGCAAGGGGAAGAAAGTTACGTTTACTTCTACTAATATAATAGCAAAGTGGGCTTTGGCTCATGTGTCATCAAGGTTGTAACCAGAGACCAGCGGGAATCAGTGGAGAAACCCTGCTATGATAGCAAATACAGCTCCATAGACGAGACCCGTAGTAGGTGTCATGTAAGACACTAAGGATGAGTTTGACAGAACAATTCCTGTAAGTCCTCCTCCTTTAAAGAGGAAAATAAAGGCTCTTAGCATAATGGGAGATCATTTGATGGTACCTCAGCTAAATACTTTTACTCCGGTTGGGATGGCAGTAATTATAGTGGCGGATGTAAAATTGGCTCGGGTGTCTACACCGAGCCCTACTGTGAACATACAATGAGCCCATCCAATGAATCCAAGGCATCCGATGGATATTGCTGCTCATACTGTTCGTATGTAGCCGAATAATAGATGACAATGTGAGATAATTCTGAAGCCTGGTAGAATTAAGATGTAGACTTCAGGGTGACCAAAGAATCAGACTAAATGTTGGTATTGGATTGGGTCTCCTCCTCCTCAGGCCATCCAATACTTGGCCCTCTGTTCAAGCAGCCCTTCTAAGTTAGAGAACCGCTGCTTCTAGGAATAAAGGCCTGCAGGAACGGTGTAAAGGCTCCCGCTCCAGCCCTGAGCTCCAGGTTATGACACAAGCCTGCTAGGCAAACAGTAATCAGGGGTGCCTGTGTTTCTCTTCAGTAAAACGAAAGCTTCTTCGAGAAGCCCAGAAGACGACACGCACAAAGTGTTAGGACGTTGTCTGTATGTAGTATATGCTCAATAAATAGGACATTGTTTGTACATAGTATTTGCTCAGCAAATAAGGATGCTTCCAGTCAGGTGAGATGGCTCAATGGATAAAAGGTGCTTGCTGCCAAACCTGACAGCCTGAGTTCAATCCCCAGAGCCCACATAGAGGGTAGAGAACTGACCCCCACACACGCACAGTGACCTTCATGCCCCCGATGATAAATGTGAAAGAAAGCTGTTTAAAAATAGGAGTGGGGAGGGGGGTTGGAGAGATAGTTATCGGCTGAACATGAGCACTGCTCTCGCAGAGGACTTGAATTCAGCTCCCTGCACCCACATAACCGCCTGAACTCCAGCACTTTCTTCTGGACTCTAAGGGCACCTACACTCCCATGTGCGCATGTGCACAAGCACACACACACACACACACACACACACACACACACACACACACACACAGTTAAAAATAAAATTAGAAATTAGTATGGGCCAAGCATGGTGGCGCACTCCTGTAATCCTAGCCCTCTGAAGGCAGAGCAGGGGGAGCTCTGTGCTTTCAAAGCCAGCCTGGTCTACAGAGTGGGTTCCAGAACAGCCAGGGCTACACAGTCAGAACCTGCCTTTAAAAATAGAGGAGGGAGGGCTGGCTAGATGGCTCAGAGGTTAAGAGCACTGACTGCTCTTCCAGAGGTCCTGAGTTCAATTCCCAGCAACCACATGGTGGCTCACAACCATCTGTAATGAGATCTGGTGCCCTCTTCTGGTGTGCAGATATACATGGAAGCAGAATGTTGTATACATAATAAATAAATAAAATCTTAAAAAAAAAAAAAATAGAGGATGGAGCCGGGCGTTGGTGGCGCACGCCTTTAATCTCAGCACCCGGGAGGCAGAGGCAGGCGGATCTGTGTGAGTTCGAGGCCAGCCTGTTCTCCAGAGCGAGTGCCAGGATAGGCTCCAAAGCTACATAGAGAAACCCTGTCTCGGAAAAAAAAAAAATAGAGGAGGGGAAGGACATTCTTCTTACCTTAGGGCAGAGGGGTGGCTGGGAGTTGCAGTCCTTGACAGTTAGGACAGGCATACTCAAAAGCTTGAGAAAGTTGGGGAGAACGGGAAACTTGAAAACATAGAATCTACCTACCACAGGTCACCAATGTGGACTAAATGAAATTAGATTTCAGCTAGATGTGGTAGCCCTCATCTGCCATCCCAGTACCCAGGAGGAGGCTGAGGCCAGATGTGTTCCAGTCTAGACCATGCTACAATGAGGCCCTGTTGAAACATTGCCACCTGCAATAGAATCTGTTTTCACCTATTTGAGCTCTTGGGCTGGGTGTGTAGTTCAGAGGCCAGAATTTAAACCAAAATAAACAAATAATGAATTAATGGGGCTGGAGTTCAGTTTGCCTCACATTCATGAAGCCCTGAGTTCTATCCCCACACTCCACACACGGGGAAAAGTGGTGCACATCTGCAATCCCATCACTGAGAATGTAGGATTTGGAGGATCAAGGTCATCTTTGGCTAAGTAGTGAGTTTGAGGCCAGCCTCAGCTGAGACTGTCTTACAAAAGACAAATTCAGGCTCTGAAATTGTATGAGTTCAAAGTCAGGGAAACTGGTGTTACTCGTGGAGAGGGAGGCTGGTTCTCAGAGAACCCAGACTGACATTGGAGTCCCATTTTTTTGCAGGTGGTCCCCACTGGGCGGCCCACCCGCTGTCTGCAAGGCCACGCTGTCAGGTAGCTAAGCCTAGAGGTTGGGGAAAGGCTGTCCTTACCCTGGGTGTACCCTTAGTACTGGGGTGGGAGACTGCCTGGGGGCCCTCAGGGTCACTTCCCTGGACACCCATTTCTCAGAGGAGACATGCCAGCAGCTGGCCCGGGAGACCCTGGAAGAGCTAGACTGGTGTTTGGAGCAGCTGGAGACCATGCAGACCTACCGCTCTGTCAGCGAGATGGCCTCACACAAGGTGGGCAGGGCCCGTGAGCAGCTAATTCTGCCTGGAGGGCTGGGTGAATCTGTGGTGGACAGGGCTAGTGCCCTTGATAGAGAGGGCTTGTTGGGCAGGGCAAATCTTGATGGGTGGGTGAGGCCAGTGGGCAGGGTGATTGGGGTGGGTGGGCGAGGTGGGTGTTTGGTGTTGGGTGGAACCAGTCGCTAGGGGAAAGCTTGAGGAGAGTATTTGAGATCATGATGGCCTGAATCCTTCAGAATGGGTGGTATGGTGGGTGGAGTTAAGCCTTTGCTGTGGTGGGCAAACCTCTAGGCAGGGCTGCAGGAGTAATATGAATCCATGGTGGAGCCAATTCCATGATAGGTCCTATTTGCTTATCCTAGGGCATGGTCTCTGAATGATGCCAGAGGCTTAGCAGGTCCAGTGTGGCAGAACCAATTACTGTGTAGGGAAGTGGAGTGAATGACGGCAGTCCTGGAGCAGGACTGTGTGCAAAGCTGATTGATCACCGAATTCGGGTGGTGAGCAGGACTGAGCTCTGATGTAGAGCACCAGGCCTGGCATTTGACTGTGCCTCTAGAAAAGTAGCTTGTAACTCATGCTTTTCTCTGAGCTGAGGGAGCCTGCTGTTGGGGGAAGGGGTAGTTTAGTTGTGCATAGTTTCTGCAGATAGCTTTCTCTCGTGGAGCTTGTGTGGTTGTGTGGATCCCTGGCTTCCAATCTGTATGGCTGTTGGCTTTTTGTGTGCGGGTGTGTGCCTTCAGAAGGGTGTGTGGTTGTGCAGGCTATGCCGGAGGGATGCATCTGAGGGTGTGAGTTTGGTCTGGGTTTGGATCTGAGAACCTGTGATTTTTTATAAGTTGTAGCCATTGTTAAGAGAGGCATGGGGCTTCCCTGTCCAGCTGTGTAGGGTGTGAACGGCCCAACTCCATGGGGCACTATTCAGTCAGCAGGGCCATATGAGTGAGGCTTCCGGGAGCTGTGCAGCCCTTGTGGGTGGTGTCTGTCAGGAAACGAGTGCGCAGGTGGGGGCGTTCTTCAGGAATGCATATATCTGTGTGGTGGAGGCTTGTCTGGGAAGAGGAGTTCAAGGACAAATGTGTCCCTGAGGATGGGTTAAACGGTCTCTACAACTGTGTGTGTGAGAGAGTACACACTTCCTTGCACATATCAGTGTTTCTGTGACAGTGTGTGTTGATTTGTACCTTGAATGTGTCAGGTCCTGGGCAGTGTTCCTCAGTCTGTGCTGCCTGTGGGCGCTTGATAGAAGCAGGCCTGGGACCTATGTGTGCTGTGTTTAAATGTTTCACGAAGCTTCAGCGTGTTTGTCTGTGTGTGTGTCTGTGTGTGTGTGTAAGCATTTGGGTGTCTGGCTGTATTCAGTGTCTGGGTTTGAGGATGGTGTGTCTCAAGGCATGTGTGATGTGGAGTGTGTTTCTATATCTGGCCATGTCCCTGCATGAGTGACATGTGTCCTCAGAGAGGCTTGAGGGCCTCCTTGCCACAGAAGCCTCCTCTGAGTCCTGGCTGAGGCCCATGGGCTCTGATGCCCCTTTAACGCCCCCCCACCCCCAGCACCACCTGACTTCAAGTGCAGCCTCCAGTACCGCAGTGAGAGAGAGAGGGAGAGGGAGAGAGAGAAAGAGAGGGAGAGAGGGAGAGAGCATTCACACCCGTGCACATAGGAGCCCCAGCCTCCTCAGCACAGCCGTCCTTCGCAGGACACTTACCCTGCCTGTCCCCATGGGCACAGGTCCCCCACTGCCTCCTGCCTCTGCTGCAGAGGGACCCATCATAACCAGGGACTGGCAGACCATGTAACCAGGGCTGCTGCTGGGAGCGCGGAGGGGAAGGGGGCCCCCAGTCCTTCTGGGCTGGCCCAAGCCCCTCCGCGGCTCCCCTTGGATAGTGTCCCCACCTGCCCAGCCCCCCCCCCATTGCCCCCAGTCCCCAGGCATCATTGACCCAGGGACTCAGCCAAGCCTACTTTACCTGTTTGTCAGCCCAGAGCTGAGCTGAGCTTCCAACATGCCTCTGGTTGACTTCTTCTGCGAGACCTGCTCCAAGCCCTGGCTGGTGGGCTGGTGGGACCAGGTAGGGGAGTTCAGGGTCGGGGGTAGGGGGAGGACATTGTCCATCAGGGACCTCTGACCTTATGGGATGGGCACTTGGATGCAGCTGTGTTCATGTATGGGTGGGCCATATAACATGCTTTGTAGCTTCTGTGTGACCTAGGGCTGGTGGTGGTGGTAGGGTCTTACTGGGGAAGGTGTCTCTCTGGCTGGGTGTGACTGACCTGTACCTGGCTGTGCATGTGTCTGCGATGGCCGGGTGTCCTGCCTTGTTCCTGGAATGGACCAGATATTTTGTGTTGGGGTTTATTTGTTAAATGCAGTGCTACTTGATGTTTCTTGGGTGTGTGACCCCCAAATGTCAATGACTATTTATTGGGGTGTGTACCTTTCAGTTGGTGCATCTGAGCTGTGTGACGATAGATTGGGGACAGTGTGGAATTGTGTGCAGTTGTGTGAGATTGTGTATGTGTGTCTGTGTCCAGGGTCTCTGGGTAGTACTGAGAAAATGACCATCCTCACCAGTGTGGGTCACTCCCTCCTGTCTGCCACCCCTCTGCCTTGCCCATACAAGAGTCTGTCCCTGCTATGGGGTGCTGGGGGTGGGGAGCAAATGCCCTTTCTGCTCCAAGTCCAATGTCACAGAAGATGCCTGTGTGAAGGGATATGGGGGGACCAGGAAAGGACCCCCAAACCCATTTGGGGGCATATTCCACCCATTTGTACATTATCTACCCCCTAAAGAGGAGAGGGGCTTTAATGAGAACCCCCTTCCCCAGGTGATGGGACTGGGATTTCCCAGGCTCACTCTTTCCCCATTAGTCTGGCCAAACCCTCTCCTCTCCAGAGCTTGGGTGCTAAGAAACATTAACTTTCTAGATCCGGCTGGGGCTGAATAGCAGACCCCCATCCTTCCCCTCCAATCTCCAATCCTGAATCGAGGTCATGTTTGGCAACACCTAGGCCCTGGGGTAGCTCTGGGCAGGTAAGGGTTAAGGGGCCTCAGACTTGCCCCCCTTTTCTGGACTCAGCAGCTGGTTGGAGGGGGAGTTGCTAAGGAGACTCCCATCACCATGGCGACAGGACTCTCCTGGTGCGCTATTGGTTCTGTTGTTAGCTGGAGCCCCTCCCTTCTACAGGTGCTCTTTGCACTCCTCTTTGTAAGGGGGGCTGTCCTTTCCTCACCTGGGAATCCCCTCCTCCCAAGTTAAGGGAGTCCCCCCTCCAGAGCCAAGAGGACAGGAAAAGCTAATTGCACCCATCAAGCATCCTAATTGAGGGCTCTGAGTGGAGAAATTGTGAAGCCTTTAGGGATTTGTTGGGAAGGGCTCTCACATATCCATATCCACGTGCACCCCATAACGACCCCCCATCATTCATTCCTTCTTGGCTCCTTCTCCTCAGTTCAAAAGGATGCTGAACCGTGAACTCACACACCTGTCGGAAATGAGCAGGTCGGGAAACCAGGTCTCAGAGTACATTTCCACAACATTCCTGGGTGAGTGTAAGAGGCAGCAAGTGGGAGGGGCGTGGGGCATTGGGTCAAGGGTCACTGAGTTCAAGAGCTCCCTATTCATGAGTCCCCTCTCAAACTTAGTGAAACCGCCCAATTTCTGTGGAGCCCATATTTATATTTCAGGCTGGGGAGATTTCTGTATTACTAAAGTACTGGCCTCCTAAATGTGAGGACTTGCATTCAAATGCCTAGCACCCATGTAATGAGCCAGACACCACATTGTACACATATAATCCAAGGACTTTGTAGATGAAGACATTGGCCAGGCAACGTAGCCAAATCTGTGAGCCCCAGGTTCAAGGTAGAGCTAGCGGCAGTGGTGGCGCTGGCACACCTTTCATCCCAGCACTGAGAGACAGAGGCTGGCGGATCTCTGTAAATTTGAAGCCAGCCTGGTCTATGTAGCAGGTTCTAGGACAGGTAGGCTAATATGTCTCAAGAAAAGAAAAAGGATAAAAAACCAAGGTTGTTGCTCCAACACTCTGGAGGTTCACTTTGGCCTGCATGCATGTGTGTATACACACAAAAAAAATGCCAATATAAGATCACAATCCCCATTAAAATTCTTGTTTATTTTTCGTTATTTGTTTATCAAGACAGGTTTTGTTGTGTAGTTTTTTGGCTGGCCTGGAACTCAATATGTAGACCAGGCTCAAATAGAATTCTTTTTTGTTTGTTTGTTTTTTGTTTTTCGAGACAGGGTTTCTCTGTATGGCTTTGGAGCCTGTCCCTAAACTCGCTCTGTAGACCAGGCTGGCCTCAAACTCACAGAGATCCACCTGCCTCTGCCTCCCGAGTGCTGGGACTAAAGGCGTGTGCCACCACCTCCCAGCTTCAAATAGAATTCTTAAACTTGGAAAAGCCTCCAAGCACTGACTGGGAAGGGGGTTCAGTGGGTAGCATACCGTGGCATGCACAAAGCCCTGGTCTCCTTCACCATCATGGCATAAACCCACCCTGGTGGCACAGGCCTGTCATCCCACCACTCTGGGGAAGCAGAGGAAGAAGTTCAAAGTCACCATTTGCTATATAGCTGATTGGAAGCCATATGAGCTTAAGAAATAAAAACAACAGACGCTGTCTCAAAACCGAACCAAGCACACTCAGTGGGCCATAGCAGGATGTGATGTTGTACACCTATAATCCTAGTGCTGAGAACTGGAAATCTAAGGGCAATGTGGGCTGCATAGCAAGATGCTGTCGAAATAAATCAAAATAAAATACATAGGATATCTCTGACACACCCTTTAATCTCAATGCTCAGGCAGGAACATACAGGAAGATCTGTATGTTCAAGGCCAGCATGGTCTATAAAGCAAATTCCAGACCAGACAGGGATAGACAGTCAGACCCTGTCTGAAAAAGAGACAGAAGCAGGGTGGCTGTAGAGGATTGATACCCAGGATTGTCCTCTGACCTCTCTGTCCACATGTCCTCATGTGAACACACATAAACACAAATAAATACCTCACCGCAGACGGGTTTCTCTGTGTAGCCCCAACTGTCCTGTAACTCACTCTGTAAACCAGACTGGCCTCAAGCTCAGTGATCTGCCTGCCTCTGGTGGGATTAAAGGCGTGTGCCACCACCAGCCGGCCAAATGAATACTTTTTAAAAACTAATAAAAGTGAGCCAGTGTGGTGGCACATGCCACCACATGCCATCCATCTTGAGATGGATCCATCAGGAGACTAAGACAGATGGATCTCTGAGAGTTCTAGCCGGTCACAAAGATACCCTATCTTGGAAAACAAAACGAAATAGAACAACAAATCAATAAAAGGCCAGGCTTGGTGGTGCACTCCTTTGATCCCAGCACTTTGGAGGCAGACTGAGCCTTGAGTTCAAGGTTAGCCTGGTCAACAGAATGAATTCCACGATGGCAAAGGCCACACAGAGAGACCCCGTCTCAAAAACAAAAAGTCAGTAAAAGAAAAAAGCAGGGGGCTCTGGAGAGATGGCTCTGTGGTTAAGAGTGAATACTGCACTTGCAGAGGGCTCAGGTTAGGTCCCCAGCACCCATATCAGGCAGCTCACAACTAACTCCAGTTCCAGATCTGATGCACTCTTCTGGCCTCCCAGGGTCCCTGCAGCACATAAATACAGGTACACATATACACATAAAAGAAACCTTTTAAGTAAAGATAAAAATAAATTTTAAGAAGACTGGGGTGGTGGAGCACACCTGTAAAATCCCAGAACTCAAAAGACTAAGAGGCTGAGGCAGGGGAATTCCAGGACAGCCTGGGCTACACTATAGGACCCCAGGCAGTGGTGGTGCACCTCTTTAATTCTAGCACACAGGAGGCAAAAGCAGGTGGATTTCTGTGAATTTGAGGCCACCCTTGTCTACAGAGTGAGTGAGTTCCAGGACAGTCTCCAAAAAAGCTACACAGAGAAACCCTGTCTTGAAAACAACAACAAAGTTTTTAAAATTAGGAGATTCAGAGTGTTTGTTTGTTTGTTTTGGTTTTTCGAGACAGGGTTTCTCTGTGGCTTTGGAGGCTTTCCTGGAACTACCTCTTGAAGACCAAGCTGGTCTCGAACTCACAGAGATCTACCTGCCTCTGCCTCTGGAGTGCTGGTATTAAAGGTGTGTGCCACCACCACTGAAGAGATTTCAAAGGTTTTAAGCCTACCTACAATAGTGAGGGTGTGGTATGTCTCAGAATTCTGAGGATGCAGCCAATGACAGGGCTACATGCAAATTAGTTCTTCCAAGGTCATAATGGGGTGGGTCTAGCTAGCCCTCAGAAGCTTGTAAAGCTCCAGAAGAATCTGGGACTGGTCCCCAGGCTGGCTGGTGCTGAGGGGAGAGGGTCATGGACCCAGAGACCTCCCTTCCCTCTCACCTCCCAGCCATGCCCCTTCCCACCACCACTCCTGGCCGTCACAGGGGTGTCTTCCCTAGCCAAGACGGTTCCCTGGCTGTCCAGGTTCAGCAGCAGCTTACTCTGGGACTTCCCCTTCCCACCTCCTCATGTCTGATACCATGTTGTGGCCCAAACTGGGCACGAGTCTGAGGGTACTCCATAGTCCAGGACCACCCCTAAGACCCCCCACTACAGCCCATCACCTTCCAGCAAATGTCTTACATGTGTCCTGGCTTCCCACCTCAGAAAAGAGACCAGCACTACCCCCAGAAGGATTGCCTCATATCAAGTGAGAATCTGAGGACCTCGACAGGACTGAGGGATGTGGGGAGCCTCCTTGAAAGGGGGTCTCATGCTTTGTTGCCTGATGTTTGACAGACAAGCAGAATGAAATGGAGATCCCATCACCCACACCACGACACAGAGCCTTCCAGCAGCCCCCACCACCGGTGGTACAACAGTCCCAGCCCATGTCTCAGATCACAGGGTTGAAAAAGCTGGTGCACACTGGAAGCATGAACGCCAGTATCCCACGATTTGGAGTCAAGACAGATCAAGAAGAGCTCTTAGCACAAGTAGGTGGTGGGGCTCAGCAGGGACAGTGTTGTCTTGGGGGGGGGGGAGCGTTCAGCAAAGACTGGGTCTTAGGAACTCATCTAGCCCAGAGTCCCAGGATGCAGAGTCTGAGCCATTCCAAGATGGAAGTAAAGGATGGGCAGGGAGTGACTCCAAGCTTGATTCAGCAGGAGCCTGAACTAAGGCAGCCATTCATTCTAACTCACTTGGAGCAGCTCTAGTGAAGCCGCTTATCAATCAATCACCCGTTATTGACCACTACCTGCTGTGTAATGTATTTGGAGGAGAGCACTATTCCTTCCCTCACCCCAACACAATTGAGGTCTCATGATCAGGTCAGCTTAGGGTTTGAGCTCAGCTTGGGAATCAGCCTGCCTTGGCTCCCATCCAGCTTGTGTATCAAAGTCTCTTCTCTGAGCTTCCCTCACCCACCAGCTGAGCTCAAGCACTTGATACATAACAGGGCTGGAGACACTTCGGGCAAGGGGATGTGGTTCAGTTGGTAGGGCGCTTGCCTGGCATGCCTGAGTTCCCAGAGTCCATTCCCAGCATCATATAAACCAAATGTGATGGCCTATGCCTATGATCCTAGCACTGGGGAGGTAAAAGTGGGGAAAAGTCAGGCATTCAGGGTCATCTTCCACTATAGAGTGAGTTCAAGGCCACCATGGACTACAGGAGACCCTGCCTCAAAGGAAAGATAGGGTATGACTGGGGCGATTTCCAGTATTTGAAGTGTGGTCCAATTTCAGATCCCTGGTGCCCACATAAAAACCAGGTGTCATGTGTAGACCTGTTATCCCAGTGTTAGTTAGGTGAAGACAAGACAGGACCATCCCTGGGGCTTGATGGGCAGCCAGAGTAGCCAAACCTGTGAGCTCGCGGTTTACTGACAGAGACTGACTCAAAAAATGAACAAGCACTTGCCACCCAATGACCTGAGTTCAATACCCAGGACCCACATTCCAGAAAGGGAGAAGCAACTCCCACTAGTTGTGACTGACACACATGTAAACACACACACAGTTCCTAGCACCCCATGATGTGGAGGGGAGAGACTCAAAACTGACAGTAATTCCAGCTGCAGGGGATTTTAACACCTCTTCTGGCCTCTTTGGACACCATACATACAACTGACATACACATAAAAATATTTTAAATGTGTTCTTTTTTAAATAATTTTTTGATTCGGGCGGTGGTGGCGCACACCTTTAATCCCAGCTCTAGGGAGGCAGAGGCAGGAGGATTTCTGTGAGTTTGAGGCCAGCCTGGTCTACAAGAGCTAGTTCCAGGACAGCCTCCAAAGCCACAGAGAAACTCTGCCTTAAAAAAACAATAATAATAATAATAATTTTTTGAGCCAGGTCTGGCTTTTTTAAAGAATTTTTTAAAAGAATAATGAGGGGCTGGAGAGATGGCTCAGAAGTTAAGAGCACTGGCTGCTCTTCCAGAGGACCCGAGTTCAATTCCCAGCAACCACCTGGTGGCTCACAGCCATCTGTAATGGGATCTGGCCTGCAAACAGAAATGTATACATTATAAGTACATAAACCAGGGGCGGGGGAGTCCATGCATTTTGTTAGCAATAATGAATCTGAGAGCCCTAGGAAGTGGCTTTCAGGTCCCCAAGCCATGCAGGCTACTGACCTCTCACTCCATTACTGCCAGGAACTGGAGAACTTGAGCAAATGGGGCCTGAATATCTTTTGTGTGTCGGAGTACGCTGGAGGGCGTTCACTCAGCTGCATCATGTATACGATATTCCAGGTGATGGGGACACCAGGGAGCTGGCTGGGATACACGGGACTGGGACAGGGTACTGGGAGCCAGCAGGGGTCACTGTCCAGCCCTTGTTGGCTCCCAGGAGCGGGACCTGCTAAAGAAATTCCGCATCCCTGTGGACACTATGGTGACTTACATGCTGACCCTGGAAGACCACTACCATGCCGACGTCGCCTACCACAACAGCCTGCACGCGGCGGACGTGCTGCAGTCCATACACGTGCTGCTGGCCACGCCCGCCCTGGATGTAAGCGCCTGCCACCGCCCCTTGCCACCATCTTCTTCCTGTGCCGGTCCTTTCTTCCATATGTCTGTCCCTCTGATCTTGTCTCTATCCTGTTTCTCTAATCTTACCTTTTCTGATTTTTTGTTTTTGTCTTGTGCTTGAGCAGGGGGCGGGTGGGGGAGTTCCGCATGTGTGGAGGTCAGTTTTTGGAAATCTTTTCTGCCTTTTTACCGTGTAGGTCCAGGAATCAAACTCAGTTTGTTAGGCTTGGTGGCAAGTTCCTTTACCCAGTGAGCCATCTTGCTAGTGTCTTTTGTTTTGTTGGTGGGGGAGGGGCATGTGCAAGTGAGCCGTGGTGCAAGTTTGGCAGTCATAGGACACTTTTTTACCTTGTTTGAAGACAGGATCTCATTTGTTGCTACATAGGCCGGGCTAGCTGGTCCAGGGCTTGGGAGTCTCCTGGCTCCGACTCCCATCTCGCTATAGGAACACTGGGATTACAGATATAATCTATGGCTTGTTTATGGGTCCTGGGGATTCAAACTCATTCAGCTGCCTCTCTAGCATCCCCCTTTTTGTTTTGAGATGGTCTCACCCTGTAGTTGGAACTCACTATGTAGACCAGGCTGGTGTCTAACTCATAGAGATCCACCTGCATCTGCCTTCTGAGCGCTGAGATTAATGCCTTGTTTTTTGAGAGAGGATCTCACAGTGGCCTGGGCTCTCAGATTGGCTGCCCAGGGAGCCCTAGGAATCTGCTTGTGTACCTCCCCAGTGTACTGGGTGGGATTGCAAGAGCAGGCCATCAGGGCTGGCTTTTTTTGTGGGGTCCAGGTTTAAAATTCAGGTCCTCATGCTTCTACAGCAAGCCCAGACTCTCCTCTCCTCCCCTCCCCTCCCCTCCTCCCCTCCTCTCCTCTCCTCTCTCTGGACCCCACCTTCCTCCCCGTCTCCACCCGTGCTAGCCCCTTTGTTTCAGGCTCTGCCTCTCCCTCACCTCTTCTCCTTGCCCCCAGGCTGTGTTCACAGACCTGGAGATTCTTGCCGCCCTCTTTGCTGCTGCCATCCACGACGTGGACCACCCTGGCGTCTCCAACCAGTTCCTTATCAACACCAGTGAGTGTGGCTTTTCAGGGTATAGACAGTCAGGCTCAGGGTGTGTGGCCATTTGCCCTAAGAGCAATACCTGCTTGAATGGAGGTGGAGCTGGCCCACCAAGCTGGGTTGAGAGAAGGATGCTAATCTAGCTGGGCCAAGGCTGGTCAGGATGAAGGTGAAGCCAGTTGTGCTGTGGAGACTGGTCCACCTGGGTTGGGGGTGGGGTTAGCAAGGATGGCTTTGGGGGCTTTATATGCTGATGGGAACTAACCTGCCCATGGGCCTGGTTTGTGGGTGTGGAATTGAACCAAATGAGCTAGGGGTGGAGCTAGCCAGGATGGGGGCGGGGCTTGTGGATGGGATGGGCCAGCTGGGGTAGGGGTGAGGCCCACAGGCAAGTGGGGTGTGCCAGGAATAGCCTAGGCTGGACGAAGCCAGCCTGGGGACGGGGCTTATGGTAATGCGCTCCTGGACCTATGTGGCAGGAGCCAACTGGTCACACTGAGGGTGGAGCCAGTTGGAGACTAGGTGCACACTGGGCGGGGCGTGGTACCCAAAGTCGCCTCCCCTGACCTCAGTCTCACCGCAGATTCGGAGCTGGCGTTGATGTACAACGATGAGTCTGTGCTTGAGAACCACCACCTGGCTGTGGGATTCAAGCTGCTGCAAGAAGAGAACTGTGACATCTTCCAGAACCTCAGCAAGCGCCAGCGGCAGAGCCTTCGAAAGATGGTCATAGACATGGTGGGTGGGACCGGTGCAGTGGGCGGGGTCACAATGCAGAGGGGTTTTAGGAGCCTTACAGTTTCGCAGAGGAAAAGAATTCCAGGGCCAGGATGGGTGACAGCGAGAGTGTGGGCAAGCTTTCGCCACCTGACTTGACACCACTCTGCCCTCAGGTGCTGGCCACAGACATGTCCAAACATATGACCCTCCTGGCTGACCTGAAGACTATGGTGGAGACGAAGAAAGTAACCAGCTCGGGAGTTCTCTTGCTGGACAACTACGCTGACCGCATCCAGGTGCCCTCAGACCCTGCCTCCTGAATGGCCCTGGGCCCTCTAACATGTTGTTACTGTCTGCGTCTCCCCGTTTCCCTTCCCAGCCCATGCCCCTCCTCCCTCTCTTGATCAACCCTTTGCTCCTCTCTACCCCTTTCTACCCCAGGCCTCTCCCCTGACCTCCCATCCCGCCCCACATCTCTCTCTCACCTCTCCATTTCCCTCACATAGGCTTCTCGCCTCTCCTTTTTCTTCACTCCATTTCACCTGTGCCCAACACACACACACACACACACACACACACACACACACACACACACACGAGAGGTAGGAGTTAAAACCTTAACCCTGGTGAGTTATATAATACCAGCATTCCAAAGGCAGAGACAGGAGGATGACCACAAGTCCAAAACCAGCTGGGACTCTATTTGAAGACCCTTTCAACAACAACACTAAAAACTAAATCTTTGTGTGGCGTTGTTGTAATCCAAGCACTTAGGAGATGGGGATAGGACCAAAGTTCCAGCGCAGCCTTAGCTACATAGTAAATTCAAGACTGATCTGGGCTATAAGAGACCCACTGTCTCATTAAAAAGAGAGAGAGAGAGGATAGTCAGAGGCCCCACAGACTGAGATCTAGCCTGGCCTTTGACGGACAGTCCCTCCCTGTCCTCACCAGGTCCTCAGGAACATGGTGCACTGTGCAGACCTCAGCAACCCCACCAAGCCCCTGGAGCTCTATCGACAGTGGACTGACCGCATCATGGCCGAGTTCTTCCAGCAGGGTGACCGGGAACGGGAGCGTGGAATGGAGATTAGCCCCATGTGTGACAAGCACACAGCCTCTGTGGAGAAGTCTCAGGTACAGGGCCACCAGGCCAGAGCATGGGGATAGCTTGGCTCCCCGGTACACGTTTGTTTGTTTCAGTCTCTTCTGTAGCAGGATCATCTGAGGCATTTCACTGTGGTTCTTTTCACAGACGTCTCACCCTTTTGAACCTATCATAACATCCAAGTCTGCTGTAACCCTAGGCAGTTTTCAGAGCAATACTTTGTGTGTGGTGGGGTAGGGTGTGGGAAGGGTGTGGTTTGGGGTTTTTGTTGACTTGAATTTCTGATTTTCCTGCCCTACCTCTCTGGTGCTGGGATCATGGGCCTCCACCACCATCCCTGGTTTCTGTGGCTCTAGGAAGGGAACCCAAAACTTCATGCATGCCAGGCAAGCATGCTCTACCAACTGAACTACAGCCCCAGTTACCCTTTATGGGATTTTAAAAAATAAGTTGTATTGTTAATCTCACTGAGAAAAATAAGACCACTGCCACGATTTTGAGCTAAATTTAAATAAAGCAAGCTTTTTAAATACTGCCCAGGATGATGGACACTGGCCAGGTCCATATCTGGGATTCCCAGAGAATGGCTGCAAATTGCATTAATTAAAGACTTATAAAGGCAAAACCCATAGAGCTACAAACTTCCCATCGTTGTCCAATCAGGAGCAGGCATACATTCTTCCTGCCTGTACACTCCCGCCCACATGTGATCAAGCATGTCCTGTGCAGTTGGGTCAACCAAGCTTGTTTATAGAAGCAAAAACATATGACTTGTTCTGTTACATGAACAACAGCTCCCAGCACTCCAGGAAGTTAACTGTCCTTGGGCAGTTGGGGCTTACAAATTAGAGGCATTTATATTTTATAGATCTCTTAAACATAGTAATTAAAATGTAAAACAGAAGCCAGGTGCTTGTGGTGCATGCCGTTAATCCCACCACTCAGGAGGCAGAGGCAGAAAGATCTCTGTGAGTTTGAGACCAGCCTGGTCTACAGAACAAGTTCCAGGCCAAGCATCAAAGCAATGCAGAGAAACCCTATCTTGAGCCCTCACAGTTTCAGTATATACCTATATTTACACTGGGCAAGTGACATGCCGGTAGTACCAGCTACTCTTCATACTGAAACAGAAGGTATGTTTTAGCCCAAAACTTTGGGGCAAGCTGGGACAACATAATGAGATCCCGTCTATGGGACAAGGATATGGCTTAGCAGGTAAAAGTGCTTGGCACACAGAACGGAAAGAAATGACGCCACAAGATTGTCCTCTGGGAGCTGGAGAGATGGCTCAGAGGTTAAGAGCACTGGCTGCTCTTCCAGAGGTCCTGAGTTCAATTCCCAGCAACCACATACATGATGGCTCACAGTCATCTGTAATGAGATCTGGTGTCCTCTTCTGGTCTGCTGGCATATAGAACACAATATACATAATAAATAAAAATGTTTAAAATTAAAAAAAAAAAAGATTGTCTTCTGACCATCACACCATACACCATGCCAAGGAACATAGTACCCCCCCCCAAAGAAATAAAATTTTAAAAAAATTTTTAGACCAGGCCTCACCATGTATCCCTAACTAGCCTGGAGCTTATTATGTAGACCAGGCTGGCCTGCAACTGAGGCTTGTTTCTGACTCCCAGTACTGGGACCAAAGGCTAAGTGTGCAGGTGCATGACTTCTTTAATCCCAACACTCACCAGGCAGAGACAGGACTGGAAAGATAGCAATCCACCAGAGGGCCTCGGTGTGGTTCCTAGCAGCTTGCAGCTTTAACTCCAGTTCCTGGGTGTCCAAACCTCTCAGCTACACCTACATATATATGTGTGTGTGTGTAGGCAAGACGTTCCTACACATAACATTAAAAATAAAGATAAATAAAAAGAGGCAGCAGCAGGCAAGACATCTGGGAGTACATGGCCAGCCATGGCTATACAGTGAGAGACTGTCTCACTAAATGATACAATTGTTGTTTTTCAAGACAGGGTTTTTCGGCATAACAGTCTGGAATTCACTCTGTAGACCAGGCTGGCCGCAAATTCAGGGAGATCACCTGCCCCTTCCCAAGTGCTGGGATTAAAGGTGTGCACCACCACTGCCTGGCTATATGGAACTATTTTTAATATGTTTGAATGTTTTGCCTATATGTATATGTTTACCTTGTATTGCCTGGTGTCTTTCAGAGGCCAGAAAAGGGCATCAGATTCCCTGGAACTAGAGTTACAAATGCCATGTGGGTACTGGGAACTGAACTCTACAAGAACTGGTGTTCTTAGACAGATGGTGGTGCCAGCACTCAGGAGTCAGAGGCAGGCAGATCTCTGTGAGTTAGAGGCCAGCCTGGTCTACAGAGCGAGTTCCAGGACAGCAAGGGCTACACAGAGAAGCCTTGTCTTGGGAAAAAAAAAAAAAAAAAAAAAAAAACTAGTCTTAACTGCTAAGCCTCCTTCCCAGCCCAATATGGAACTTTTCAAGTTTTTTTGGCCATCGGGTAGTTGGATTTTGAGACCGGGACAACTGTAGACTAGGCTGACTTTGAATTTGTGGTAATCCTGCTGCCTCAGGCTCCTGAGTGCTACAATTTTAGGCATGTACCATACAGTATTGTTTTCTTTTTGTTGTTTTGAGACAGGTTCTTCTTAGTCCAAGTGAGTCTCAAACTCCCTGTGTAGGTTAGCTTTGAGCTCCTGGTGATCCTCTGTCTAGATCTCCAGTGCATGAACTCACCCTTTCCCCCATGTTTTGTTGTTTTGATTTTTTTAAATAAATTTTAAAAATAATTTATTTATTTATTTATTTATTATGTATACAACATTCTGCTTCCGTGTATATCTGCACACCAGAAGAAGGCACCAGATCTCATGATGGATGGTTGTGAGCCACCATGTGGTTGCTGGGAATTGAACTTAGGACCTCTGGACCTGCCTGCCTCTGCTGGGATTAAAGGAGTGTCACCACACCCAGCAGTCATTTGTGTTTTTTTATTTTTGGTTTTGTTTTTTCCAGACAGGGTTTCTCTATGTAGCCATTACTGTCCTGGAACTCACTTTGTAGACCAGGCTGGCCTCGAACTTACTCACAGAGATCCGCCTGCCTCTGCCTCCGGAGCGCTGGGATTAAAGGCATGCAACACCACTGCCCTCATCCTATGTTTTCCTCATCTTGCTTGTGCAAGTTTAAAGAAGCAAATTTTCTGGGTTAAAAATGGAGTGTGTTTGTGTGTGTGTGTGTGTGTGTGTGTGTGTGTGTGTGTGTGTTAAACGTGTGTATGCATGGGCCAAGGACAGAGTTCAGTCTCAGATATCTTCAGGACAGCCATCTTGTTTGTTTGATTTTTGACTGGTGGGTTTGGGGGGCCATTTGGTTTTTTGTTTGTTTTTGTTTTGTTTTTTGTGACAGGATTTCATGTAACCCAGGTTGGTCTGAAACTCAAGAATGACTTTGCACATCTATTCCTCTTGTCTCGACATCTCAAATGCTTGGATTATGGGCATGTAGCCAGCATGCCTGATTTACACATCTCTGGGATGGAACTCAAGACTTCCTACATGCTAGACAAAGGTCTAGAAGCCAATCAACTGAGCCACATCCCCAGGCCTTGGAAGCCTGTTTTGTTGTTTGTTTTATTTTTGGTGTTTTCAAGACAGGGTTTCTGTGTGTAGTCCTGGCTGTCTGGGAACTCTCTCAGTAGACCAGGCTGGCCTCGGCCTCGGCCTCAGAGATCCCCCTGCCTCTGCCTCCTGAGTTCTGGGATTAAAGACCTGTGCCACCACTGCCAGGCTAGAAGCTTGCCTTTTATTTGAGTAGACCCTGCTATTAGCTGCATCAAGCCACTTGTTTAGACACTCTTCCTCTTCCCCAGGTGGGCTTCATTGACTACATTGTCCACCCGCTGTGGGAGACGTGGGCAGATCTCGTCCATCCTGATGCCCAAGACATCCTGGACACGTTGGAAGACAACAGGGATTGGTATCACAGTGCCATTCGGCAGAGCCCTTCCCCACCCCTGGAAGAGGAGCCAGGACATCTTGGCCATCCAACCCTACCTGGCAAGTTCCAGTTTGAGCTCACATTGGAGGAGGAAGAGGAGGAAGATTCCTTGGAGGCTCTGGGATTGTCCACAGCTGAGGAAATCTCCCTGGCTTCAGATGACATCACAGCTCAGGCTACAGAACAGTCAAAGGTCAAAGACAAAGACCCGAACTCTGAAGTGGTAGAGAGAGAAAAGAGTCTGAGGCAGGGGGCAGACCCAGCATGTGCTACTCCCAAGGAGTCCGTGGAGACTGTGGGTTGCTCCTTCAGCCCTGGAACTCCCATTCTGCCTGACTTGAGGACCCTGTGCCCCCCAGAGGAGGTCCCGGGCCTCCTGGGCCTCCCCTCCATGGCGGCAGAGGTGGAGGCCCCAAGAGACCATCTGGCTGCCTCGAGGGCTTATGCCTGTTCTGGGACAACAGGAGACAGTTCTGCCATCGTCTCAGCTTCAGGCACATTGGGGTCAGGTGGGGACCCTGCCTGAGCCCTGCTCCCTTCACCTTTGGGTCCTCCCTTGTCCCTCCTCTCTTCACTCACCATGGACCACCTCAACAACTCCTGGCCCTCCTGAGAAAAAAGAAAACAGAAAAGTGGGGTTTTTTTCTCTTTTCTTTTTTTACCCTTCCCCGCTGCCCTTACCCACAGGGCTTTTTTGTGGAGGTGGGGTCTGGGGAGCCAGGAACTGAAGTCCCCAAAAAAGGGAGTTTATTTTTTTGAATTTTAATTGTAACGTTTTTAGAAAAAGAACAAAAAAAAAAAAAAAAGAATGAAACACAGCAACTGTAGATGCACCCACCTCCCCATTCCTGGTTCCCCCTTATTTCCCCCTTCCCCTCACCCAACCTCAATCCAAGGCGCCATCTTCCTGCCTATCTTGAGACTTGCTCCTTGAGACTCAAGTCTAGGCATGGCACTGCCCTTTGGGATGTCCTTCTGGGGTTCAGAGGGAGTCTAGAACCATATTGGGAATAGTAGCAGGGAGAGCCACAGGAGGGGGCTGGTCCATAGCAGGGAATGCCACAGGAGGGGGCTGGTCCATAGCAGGGAGAGCCACAGGAGGGGGCTGGTCCCTAGCAAGGGGCCCCTCTCCCTGCCTCACTGTCCCCTCCCACACGTCTTCCATCTCTTTTCTCTTTTTTCTTATTTTTTTTGTACAACCCTGGCCATGTGGATGAGAGGGGTGGTCAGAAGAGCTATTGCTTTAAGATCTAGGGACCCTTGGTTTCACGCCCTCTACGAGCATCAGGCCTCGGGGCTGAAGTCCCTTCTTCAGATGCCATCTCCTTCCTGGTCCACTTTGGGTCACTTTGAATTTTCTCCGTTGGAGGAAGGGGGCTCTGTTCCATGCACACAAACATCCTCCTTCCAGCTGCTTCTTCCTCTTGTTTCTGCCTTAAAGATTCCTGTGGCCATAGATGAAGTCTCAGTGGCCCCCTCCTTCTCCCTGGGTGGGCAGCTCTTCCGCCCACAGTCCCCTCTTCCAGCATCCACTCAACTACCTTTTCAGAGTCTCACTCACATCCCCCCACACACGCCAACTCTCATTGCCCTAGGAGGAAGCAATAATGGTGTGTACCACATCCTCCCATCCTGGGCAGCCTTTCCCTTCCAGCACCAAAGCCATTTCTCCTGTCCTCACCTTACTGAACCTGACCTTCCCCCATCCAGCCCAGCCACAGGCAGTCCCTAAGCAATACAGACAGAGCAAGGCCATTTTCTCCAAGCCATGGGGGTAAGGGGACGTTTAAAAAGGAATGACTCCATTCTCCTCTGCCACACCCGGCCAGTCTGCAGCAGGGCAGTGGGAGTTCTGATTCCTTGCCTGCCCTGTTATGTCTCTGTACACGGTACTGTAGCCCTTCCCCCAATTCCTCCCCAGATGTCCATCTGTCTGACCTACCAACCCACTCTCCTTACCCCATGATGCTTACAGGGTTTTTGTTTGTTTATTAAGCAGAGGTAGTTTCTGTTCTAGCTGGTGATGAGAATAACCCCGCTTTCCAAGTGTGTGGGGTTTTCTGTACATACTATAAGGCTGGTATATAAATTATTCTGAGACTGAAAGGGAGAATGGACTTGCCTTTCTGTGGTGAACCCCGTTGGGAAGCTGAGGAGGGGATCTCCAGGGAGAAGTAACCCCTTCCTGTTGTATAATACAAGCTGTACCATATTCCTTGAATGGAGAGTGGGCATGCTGCTGGTTCATGGGAAATGAACCAGGAGGGACAAGGGCTGGGCAGTGCTTGAACCATGTTCCCTTCTCAAGAGCCCAGGATGGGGTAGGAGGAGTGGCCAGACCCCTGGCCTCAGTCAGGGCTCCTCTCAGCCAGGGTGGGTGCAGGATCCCATGAGCTTCCTACATGTTGTCCACATCGACAATTGATCAATTGGTCAGTGGGTTGACAATCAATCCTTAAATCCTGTCCCCAATTAAAGCGAGGCTCTCACTGATACTTCCAGCTGGTGGCTGATATGGCTTTATTTAATCTGTTTCCTGGGCTTTTGTTTTGTCTTTTTTTTTTTTTTTTTTTTTTTTGAGGTTTATTACTTTAAGTTAAAGATCCTTTATTGGGCTTGGGGACACTGTGCGATCAAAGAGCAGCTTCTGAGATTCAGTTCACTCCTTTCATCTTTTGAATCCAGTGAACTGAACACAAGACAGGCTGCCGACGTTGGCAGCCAGGTCTTTACCTGCTGAGCCACCTCACTGTCCATTTTCTCTGACCCTGGGGCTCATGTACCCTACGCTGACCTCAGACTTGCTCTGTAGCTGAGGCTGGCCTCGAACTCAGAAATTACAGGTGTGTGCCACCATGCCTAGCTGTTACTCAATCATTCATATTGAGTCATGGTCTGTCTTGGTAGGATCTGTGGCTTAAAGCCAGGCATGTGGGTGCTTTTATCTCTCCTGATTCAAGAACTTTAGTGTAGAAGTCTTGAATGCAAGATCCTTCTGCCTCTTCGTGCCCAAGTGCTAGGGTGACAGGCCTTGGGTCCCCACACCCAGTTTATCTAGTCCTGAGGTGGATTTTGGGACTTCCTGCATGTTAGAAGGCACGATACTGCCTAAGACCCATCCCCAGCCCTAAATAGCATATTGTTTCCATAGCAATCCTCTTACATACTTTTTAAAAACACGGTTGGGCTTGGGATGCAGAAGCAAGTGGATCTTTGTGAGTTTGAGGTCAGCCTGGTCTATAGAGCTACTTCCTGGACAGCCAGATCTACACACAGAAATTTTGTCTCGAAACAAATTTATGTGTATACTTGTTTTATTAATTATTTATTTTTACTTTGCATGCTTGACTGTGTGTCCGCCTAAATGTCTCTGAACCATGTGTGTGCAGTACCAGAGGAAGCCCAGAAGAGGGCATTGGATCATCTAGAACTAAAGTTAATTGTGAGCCACATGTGGGTGCTGGGACCTGAACCCAGGAGCTCTGTAAGAACAGTAATGCTTGTAACCACTGAGCCATCTATCTCTCCAGCCTCAGGGCTCTTTGTTTGTTTGGGGGGCGGGGGTGGAGGGGAGTTTCTGCATAGCCCTGGCTGTCCTGGACCTCTATAGACCAGACTGACCTCAAACTCAGAGGTCTGCCTGCCTCTGCCTCCGAGTACTGAGATTAAAGGTGTGCACCATCACCACCACCACCACCACCAATGGATGACTTGGTTATTTTTTTAAGGCTTTTACAAGCATGCATGCCACGGCTTGGGTGGAGGTTAGAGAACAACTTGCAAGAGTTGGTTCTCTCCTTCCTCCGTGTGAACCCTGGAATAGAATCCAGGTCACCAGGCTTGGCATCAAGGACCTTCACCAGCTGAGCTATTTGCTGGCCACTAGATATTAAATTCTGTGGGGGTGTCTGGGAACTTCTCCCCCAACAGACACATTTATTACATGCTAAAGCGAAATCTTCACATGTGGGTGAAGATGAAGTCCTAGAGGGGCCTGGTGATGGCTGAGTGGAGAAAGGAGCCGGCTGCCAAGTCTGACAGCCTGAGTTTGATTCCTAAGACTCGTGTGGACGAAAAGGGGTGACTGCCACAAATTGTCCTCTGACCTCCACATTTTTTCTCTGGAACAAATGTGTCTGTCACATAAAAATGAATTTTCATAAACAGTTTTTGTATTTGAGACAAAGTCTCACTGTGTAGCTCTGGCTGGTCTGGAACTCACAGAGATATCTCTGCCTCTGGCTCCCCAGTGCTGAGATTAAAGTTGTGTGCCACCATACTTTGCTTGAATTTCTTTTAAGGTACAAGATTAAAAGCTGGACGGTGTGTGGTGGTGGCGGTGGTGCACGCCTTTAATCCCAACACTCGGGAGGCAGAGGCAGGCGGATCTCTGTGAGCCAGGATAGGCTCCAAAGCTGCACAGAGAAACCCTGTCTCGGGGGAAAAAAAAAAAAGGCTTATAGTATAAATTGTCAGTATGGAGAGGTGTCTCAGTAGTTAAGAACACTTTTGCTGTGGTGGAGGACCCAGGTTTCTGGCATCTACATGGTGGCTCACAACTGTCTCTAACTCTGGTTTCAGGACATTGGACTTCCTCTTGTGTTCTTCTCAGCACTGCACACACAGTGCACAGATGTATATGTTGGCATACACTCAAGACACATAAAAAATAAATCTTTTTGAAGAACAATAATACAGAATTCCTCGAGTTGAAACTCAGTGGTCATGAAACTGCTCAGCCACTGAGCTCCACTGTAAACTGAACAGTACTTTAATCACAGTGGACTGCTAGCTACAGCATCTGGCAGGGGAGTGTGTGTACGTAGGGTAGCCCAACCTTTAATTCCAGTTCTTGGGAAGCTGAGGCAAGGGGATTTCTGAGTGCAAGGACAGCCAGAGTGACACAAAGAAACCTTTTCTCACAAAACAAATGTTACATCAAGACTTTTTTTTTTTTTTTTTTTTTTTTTTTTTGGTTTTTTGAGACAGGGTTTCTGTGTGGCTTTGGCTTTGGAGGCTGTCCTGGCACTCACTCTGGAGACCAGGCTGGCCTCGAACTCAGAGAGATCTGCCTGCCTCTGCCTCCTGAGTGCTGGGATTAAAGGTGTGGGCCACCAATGCCCGGCACATCAAAAACCTTTATCTCAGAAAAAACAAAAGAAGGAAAAGAAAGAAAGGAAATGAAACAAATGGCTGGGCACATGGCTCAGTGGTAGAGCCTGAACAGAATTCCCCAGTGAGGATGGGGGTGATTATGGCTCATTGGGAGAGTTCCTGCCTAGACTTCTCCTGTGAACGGTGACTTGGTAGTACAGCCTTTTCCTACATCATCTGTTCCACCCCAGCACCACAATAAACAAAAACTTTAGGAGTTCAAGGCCAGCCTGGTTGGTCTACAAAGTTTTAGACCATCTAGAGTTACATAGTGAGACCCTGTCTCAAAAAAGGGATCACTGACCTTCAGTTGTCCCATCTGTGAAGCCAGACGGGCAGCACCGAGGAGTAGTAATGTACTTCTGGATTGAGTCTTCACAGGCAGCTCACTAAGTATGCATAACAGCATTCTCAAGACTTAGGGGTGCCCTAGAACCCAGCAAAACCTTTGTCCGCCCCCCCCCCCACGCGCACACATTAGGGTGGAACTATGTAGCCTTGACTGGCCTAGAACTGAGCATAGATTGTTGTTGGCCTAGAAGTCACAAAGATCTACTCAAGTGCCAGGACTAAAGATATGCACTGCCATGCTTGGACCCTACCCCACCCCTTTTCCTTGCATGTTTCTTAGTTTCAGGCTCACGTGTAGCCCAGCCTGGCTTTAAGTCTGGTATGTAATGGCAGTTGACCCTGTCCCTCCCTCCTTGCCTCTTCCTCATAAATGCTAAGGTGGCAGGCATTCAACCTTAGTCCCAACTTTGTCCATTTCCTTTCTGTGAAGCAGCGCTGTGGCCAGTGACTGGACTGCACTGGATGGTTCTGGTTTTGAAGGGGACAGATCACCTGTTTGATTTTGCCTAGAAAGGTTCCCAGGACACAGCCATCCCAGAGGATGAGGAACCAGCTTGGACCCGGGTCAAAAGGCAAAACTAGAAAAATAGAGATTTCCAGACCATTTTGAACTTTATGCAAGAAGCAGAGAGAAGACCCAGACACTGTCCCAGGAGACCTTCGAAGGCTGGCAGGGTTGAAGAAAAGTCACTAGGCTAGAGGTCAAGAGGCCACAAGTAATTCTGGGCTGCAGGGATTTGTTGGAGGACAGAAAGACCTAGGTGGTGAACCTATTTGCTCCCAGCCTCAGTTTCCCCAAGTGTAAGAGTGTTGGTGGGTTGTTTAACACATCAAATATAGGGACAACAACCGAGCATGCCAGTGAAGATCATTAAGCTGCCTCGTCGTGGTCCATCTTTCCTCAAGCAAAGAAAACCAAGTACAGTACACGGGGATGCAGCAGCAATCCAAGTTAGGATGGAGCTGGAGAGATGGCTCAGAGGTTAAGAGCACTGGTTGCGTTCCCAGAGGTCCTGAGTTAAATTCCCAGCAACCAAATGGAGGCTCGCAACCATCCATAATGAGAACTGGTGCCCTCTTCTGGTGTACAAGCATACATGCAGACAGAACACTGTAAACATAATAAATCAGAAAGAAAGGAAGAACAGACAGGAAGGAATCTGGTGGTGAGAGAGACCACCACCAGCACTAGGGAAGCAGGCCAGCCTGTCTACCAAGTGATTTCCAGGAGAGCCAGTGCTACACACAGAAACCCTGTCTCAAAAAACCACACACACACACACACATCCCAAAGACGGGATTTTTATTTGAGGGAGGGCTTGGGAGAATGTACTTGCACCGTACTGCCCATGTGCAGGTCAGAGATAACTCATCGGGTTGGTGTTCTCCTACTAGTGGGTTCCAGGGCCTGAGCTCAGGTGAGGCTTGGTGTCAAAAGCTTTACACATTGAGCCACCTCATAGCACTCCCCCCCTCATAGCACTCCCCCCCCTTTTTTTTTTTTTTTTTTTTTTTTTTTTTTTTTTTTTTTTTTTTTTTTTTTTTGGGTTTCCTGAGACAGGGTTTCTCTGTATTGCTTTGGAGCCTGTCCTGGAACTCGATCTGTAGACCAGGCTGACCTCGAACTCACAGAGATCTGCCTGCTTCTGCCTCCCGAGTACTGGGATTAAAGGCATGGGCCACCAACGCCTGGCCATAGCCCACTTTTAAAAACTTACTTTGTTAAAAAAAATTATCACCAGGTCTGGTGGCACACGCCTTTAATCCCAGCACTCGGGAGGCAGAGGCTGGTGGATCTCTGTGAGTTCAAAGCCAACCTGGTCTCCAGAGTGAGTGCCAGGATAGGCTCCAAAGCTACACAGAGAAACCCTGTCTCAAAAAACCAATAAATAAATAAATAAATAAATATAAATAAAATTATCAAGCCAGGCTGTGGGGGCTCATGCATTTAATCTCAGTTCTTGGGAGGCAGAAGCAAGTGGAACTCTGTGAGTTCAAGGCCAGCCTGGTCTACAGAGCAAGTTCCAGGACAGCCTCCAAAGCCACAGAGAAACCCTGTCTTGGAAAAGCAAAATAAATAAATAAATAAATATAAAGGGTGCCCAGAAAGATGACTCTGTGGTTAAGAGCACTTGCTGATCTTTCAATGAACATGGGTTTGGTTCCCAGCACCCAAACTGGGCAGCTCAAAACCTCCCTCATACAGTCCTAGGGATCTGATACTCTCCTCTGGCTTCTGTGGGCACTGCACACAGCTAATGCACATACAGACAGGTATGCACATGCACTAATGAATAAAAATAATTTAAATCTGAGTAAAAGAACCAATTTTTGACATAGGGTCCATCTTGTAGCCCTGGCTGTACTGGAACTCGCTATGTGGATCAGGCTGGCCTCAAACTCATGGAGATTAACCTGCCTCTGTGTTGTAATTTTTAAAAAGCAGCACAAGAGAGAGAGATGCCATGAGACAGAGTTCAAGTGGAGGGGTTTTTATTAGGGGAAAAGGATCATCAACAGGAAACTTCTGAGTGCTGGGATTAAAGGTGTGGGTCACCACCACCAGGCCTATTTTTTTTTTAAGATTTTATTTACTTATTTATTATGTATACAACATTCTGCTTCCGTGTATATTTGCACTCCAGAAGAGGGCACCAGATCTCATAATGGATGGTTGTGAGCCACCATGTGGTCGCTGGGAATTGAACTCAGGACATCTGGAAGAGCAGTCAGTGCTCTTAAACCTCTGAGCCATCTCTCCAGCCCCCTATTTTTGTTTTAATAAAGATTTATTTCTATTTTAAATTATGTTTATGTGTGTATGGATATGTGTGAGTGCAGTGTCCAAGAAGGCCATAAAGACAAGGCACATCGGATCCTCTGGAACGAGAATTTCGATGATTTTAAATCACCAAGTGGATGTTGTGCCCTCTGGAAGAGCAGCCAGTACTCTTAACATCACCATCTCTCTGGCCTCTGTGTGTGTATGTGGAGAGAGGGAGGGAGGGAGAGACACACAGAGGGAGAGTGTGTATGTGTGCTTGTGTGGATCAGAAGACAACTTGTGGGAGTCACTTCTCCCACTATGTGGGTTCCAGAAATTAAATCCATGTCATTAACCCTGTGGGCAAGCGCCTTTGGCTGTTAAGCCATATTGTGTATCCGGATTGGGGGTTGATTAAACAGGGTCTCACCAGGTGTGGTTATGCATGCCTTTTAGTCCCAGCACTAGAAAGACAGAAGCGGGCAGATCCCTGTGAGCTTGAAGCCAGCCTTGTCTGTAGAAAGACCCTGACTCAAAAAAAGAAAAAAAACAAAAAACAAAAACCACTAAAATAATATAAAGAGCATAACCCAGGCTGTCCTGGAACTCTGTATGTAGCCGAGGATGCCCTTGAACTCATGTGCTAGAAATACAGGCTTATCCCACCACACCAGGATTTTAGAAAGCTTACGCTTTAATTTAATTTCCCTTGCTGTCAAATGCAATGACACTACCCCTGGGCAGACTACATGCTGGGCACAGTGTTTGACGACATTATTACCCACTGTCTGTATTATTACCGACAGTCAAATCCGAATTAGGAAATGGGTCCCGGAACTAACAAGGAGCAAGAACTGGGAGCGCAAGCCCTCGCGCGCGCCCTGGTGGGTACCTGAAGAACTACACCAACATCAGGAAGTGGCGCAGGTGCGGATCATCCGAGAGGCGGAGTCAGGGACTGTTCCAAGCTATCATTGGCTTGGGTCTCTGTCAGTTGCGGAGAAAATAGCCAATGAGAGATGCGGCCGCTCGACTTCTGCATCTGAAGGCTGGGTTCTGACGCCTGTAGTCCCGCAAATGACCTTGCTGTCACTGTGGTCGTGAGCACGGCACCCCCACACCCCTGCGCTTTTCTCCCCTGTCATAGGTAGTTCCCTCACTGAGACCACCCTGGCGTCAGTCCGTCTTCAGGGAAACGCCTAGTTTATCCTTTGGTTTTTGAGACAGGCTGGCCACAAACTCCCAAGTCTGGAGCCTGGCCTTAAACGCCCACCCCATCCTCCCGCCTCCACCTCACACCGCTGGGATGATAAGCGCGCACCTCCTCCCTTGTTCACCTAACACTGTCATTTTATCCTGAGCGAGCTCACAGTGCTCCCCGTTTCCCTTAGAGGAGCCTGATGATGAGTAGGGGCTGCTGGCCCCCAACCGTGCCCTTTCTTTCTGCAGAACACCATCTTCTGTGGCATAGGGGCCCTGATAGCATTCCTCGGAGGATTCTAGAATCATTCACCCCTCTTCAAGGCTCCTCACAACGTCGTCTATTCCCCACATTAGGGATCCTGCCTTCTTCCCCATTTCCTCGGGATTTCCCTGTATCACCTTCCCTACACTTCTCAAAATAGACACAGGCACACACACACTTTTTTTTTTTAATTATTTTTTTAATGACTTTCAATTCAAGGGGATCTTTGCAAAGACTTTGGTGGTTCCATGAATAAAAGACGACACAAAGCTCCTTTCCCCTCCTTAAAATTGAGAGTGGGTGCCCCGTTGGTGGTGTGATTGCCTATGGGGTACAAAGGCCCGGGCTCCGTCACCTGGCACTGTGGGGACTCATGTGTCCCAGCACCCTGAAGGAGAAAGCAGGACGATCGGGTTTCAAGGTCACTTATGTGTTTGAGTCCAGCTTGGGATACATGAGACACAGGAAAGAGGACAAAACTAGCTGATAAGGAAACTTGGCATGTCCCATGCCTAATGTAACATTGCTTGTAGAATTGGGTTGCTGTTTCTTTTTAAATAGCCACAGGAAGGCTCTAGCTGCACTCAGCATATATATTAAGGTATTTTTAAAGCTTTTTTCCCCCTCGTCAGTATAGTAGTTTTAAAAAAAGCAAAAAATGCAGGTTTTTAATTTAGGTTTATTTTTATTATTTTGTGTGTATGAGTGTTTTGCCTGCTTGTGTGTCAATGTACCCAGCACATGTGTATCTAGTGCCCAAGGAGGTGATGGGCCTCCAGGTGGGTCTAGGAATCAAACCTGGGTCTTTTAGCAAGAACAAATGCTCTTAAATACTGAGCCAACTCTCCAGCCCAGGTTTTAAATTTTTATTTCACATGTGTGTTTTGCCTGCATGTGTGTGTGTACCCAAGGATGCAGAACCCAAGGAGGTCAGAAGAGAGCAATGGATTCCCAAGAACTAGAGTCAGAGAGAGACACTTGTGAGCTGCCAGACAGTGCTCTTAACGGTCACACAGCTTCTGCTATATTTAGGGGTGATCCTCAAGCATCCCTGGAGACATGCCGTCTGTTTCCCCACATCCCAAGGCACCTGGTAACACCAGAGGGAGGTAGAAAGGGCTTGTCCTGATGTAAAGATGAAATTCCCACACACAGAATAGCTGTTCTCCAAAAGGCCACACACTAGCACAATCAACTAGAAACCCTAGAAAACCTAGCCAGTTCCACACAGCCCCACCTGATTAGTTGTTGGTTGGTGTGGGGTGTGTGTTTGTTCAAAGGTGGAAGTGGGTGAGGTTGCTCTTGTATGTAGCGCCGAAGGTCAACACTGGATATCCTTGCCTCTCTATTCACTCTGTGTGTGTGTGTGTGTGTGTGTGTGTGTGTGTGTGTGTGTGTGTGTGTGTATGCCCCATGGTGGGGACAACCTAGTTTGGGGCAGTCTCTTTTTTTTGTTCTGAATCCTTACTTCGCTTAGTTGTTTGTTTGTTATGAAACAGGGTCTCACTAAGCGCCCCTATTTGTCCTGGAGCTGGCTGTGTAGACCAGACTGGCCTCAAACTCAGAGACTGCCCTGCTGTCACCTCTCCAGGGCTAGGATTATAGGTTTGAGCCACTGGGTCTGGCTCCTTAGTTTATTTTTAGTTCTTTGTATTGTCTATAGATATATGGATGCATGTGCCCGATGTGTTAGATCCCATGAAGCTGGAGTCACAGGATGTGGGTTCTGGGAGCCTAACTCAGGTCCTATTCAAGAGTAGCAGATGCTTCATAGACAGTGTGGCATTGGCAGGTGGCCACTGACACCTGAATTTGCTGCTCTGTCACCGAATGAGCTGTCACTGAGCTGACACCACCAGAATGCCATCGTTAGAAATCACGAACAAGCCGGTGGTAGTGGTGGTGGCACACAATCTTAATCCCAGCACTCAGGAGGCAGAGGCAGGCAGATCTCTGTGAGTTTGAGGCCAACCTGGTCTACAGAGTGAGTTCTAGGACAACCTCCAAAGCTACAGAGAAACCATGTCTCGAAAAACAAACAACAACAACAACAAAAATCACGAATGAGAGCTGAGTGTGGTGGCACAGTTCCACATTGTTCTCTGGTACAAATGTGCCACATATAACAAAATATATGAATGTTAATAAACATTTTTTGTTGTTGTTTTTGAGACAAAATCTCACTATGTAGCTCTGGCTGGTCTGGAACTCACAGAGATATCTCTGCCTCTGGCTCCCCAGTGCTGTGATTAAACTTCTGTGCCACCACACCTTGCGGATTTTTTAAAATAGAAGTTTAAAGCTGGACAGTGGTAGCACATGCCTTTAACCCCAACACTCAGGAGACAGAGGCAAGTGAATCTCTGAGTTCGAGATTCTCTGTAGTGAGTTCTAGGACAAATAGAACTACATAGTAACCTACATAGTTAAACCCTGTCTCAAAAAAAAAAAAAAAATGAGGTTTGGTGTGATGCCCTAGAACTGAAGAGCCCAGCACCCACACTGGGTTGCTGTCAACCACTTGGGTAGAACCCCTGCCTTGCAAGAATCAAGGAGTGCCCAGGCGATGGTGGTACACTCCTTTAATCCCAGCACTCAGGAGGCAGAGGCAGGTGGATCTCTGTGAGTTTGAGGCAAGCCTGGTCTACAGAGCCAGTTCCAGAACTGCCAGGGCAACACAGAGAAACTGTCTCAAAATAAAATAATAAAAAGAATCCCCCAGTAAGGGCCCCCCTAGTGGAAGGGCCTGTCTAGAATCCTCTAGTGAGGGCCTGGGGGTGTGGCTGGACAGTGTGCTTAAATAACATGTCAAGATTTTGAGTGTTTGCATTTTAGCTCCAGCGTCACGGGCTTTGCTCTGTCCAGTTAGCGTCCTTGTGTTTGTCTTCAGTACGTGCCTACTCACACGCTGAACCTGGGTCACCATCGCCTCTCCCCTGGACTATGGCCAACACCTTTCACCTAGCTTTCCCTAATGCTCTCCTGTCCCTGGTCAGGCAGAGTTGACCTAAGGTACCAGGCTCATGAACATTGAGGTTTAAGTTTGACCCCCAACCACCTGCACCTCCTGTGTTGGCTGATCGATTTATTTGTTTATGGTCATGCTAGGGATGGGACCAGGGCTTTGCACAAGCTCACCAACCCACATTGTATTGGAGAGTTCCACTCCCTGACCTACCTGCTTGCAATTCTTCATGGCAGCGTGACCAACTAGGTTTTTGTTTCTCATTCTTACATGTGTGCACACATGGTGTACATGCAGATGTGTGTGTATGTGGGGGGGTGCTTTTCCGTGAAGGTCTGAATTTGAGATCCTTCCTTCTGTGTTGATCTCTGCCTTACTTTCCAAGGCAGGGTCTCGGTGAATCCAAAGCTTTGGGATTCACCCAGTGGGGCTGGGGGTTTGCACTTGGGATTTCCTGTCTCTGGCTCCTGTGGGCTATGGTCATCAGTTACCACCTGGATGCAGGGTACCCAAAGTGTGATATTCCCCTTGTGTGGTAAGTGTTTTATCCACTGAGCCATCTCCCCAGCCCCTGTTGTTATTGTTTTGCTTGAAAACATGATCTTGGGCTGGCAAAATGGCCAGCAGGTAAAGATGATGCCCACGGAGCCTGACCTGAGTTGATTCCCAGGACCCACACAGTAGAGAGAGAGAACTGACTCCTAATTGTCTTCTCACTACACCCGACACTCTCTCCTCTCTCTCTCCCTCTCTCAAATGGAATGAAAATTAAAAATCAAATTAAATGAAAAACAGGCTCTCACTCTGAAGCTCATTAGCCTGGAACTCCTGAAAATCCTCCTGCTTCAGCCTCCCAAGGGCTGGGGTTACAGGTGTGAGCCACCACACCCAGCCCACTGAGAGGTTTTTAAAACGTAGGCTGTGTACCACATGCATGCAGTACCTGTCAAGGCCAGAAGAGTGCACTGGAGTTCCCTAGAACTGAAGCTAGGATGACAGCAAGACATCTTGCAGGTGCTGGGAACTGAACTTGGCTCCAGGCAAGAGCAACAAATGCTCTTGACTGCTGAGCCATCTCTCCAGCCGTCAACTAGATTTTGATTGACTTAGGTGAGTGGTGAGGGTGGCCAGGGCTGCTGAGTTTCCAGTCCCCAGCCTTGTAACCTGACCACACTGAAGTAAGCAGATCATGAGTTCAAAATCAGTCTGGACTTCACAGGCAAGTGGATCTTTATGAGTTTCAGGCTCTGGTTCAAAAACAAAAACAAGTATGAGTTCCTTGCAGTCACAGGCAGTCAGTAAAATGCTTGCTATACAAGCAAGTTGATCCTCAGCACCAAAATAAAAATCTAGGTATGGGCCCAGCTGTGGTGGTGGGGAGCAGAAGTAGATGGATCTCTGTGAGTTTGAGGCCAGCCTGGTCTACAGAGTGAGTTCCACGACAGACAGTGCTATACAGAGAAACCTTGTTGAATAAAGGGGCGAGGGGGGAGGAAGAAAGGAAGGAAGGAAAAAGAAAGAGAAAGTAAATGTTACCTTTGGGGCCAAGGGTGTAGCTCAAGGTGGAACACACAGTGTGCAAAAGACCCTGGGTTCAAGCACCAGCACCAACAAAACAGGTCAGTAAGCTTAAAACCCTCCCTTGGTTGATCCAGCTGCTAATGTAGGGTGTGCTGCCCGAGAGATGTCCAAAGTTCATCTTCACAGATAACAACAGACAGCAAATACACTGGATCCTCAGACCCAGCCACTTACTGAGTCAGGAACTGGACCTGAGAATGAGGGCTGCAGCTCTCGACAGCAGAGATCACCCCACTTGGGGAGGGATTGCAGTGTGTGTGTGTGTGTGTGTTAATCTCAACTTTACATTAGATTCTTCTGGACCTTGCATTTCTGTGTGCAAGGACTTTAGTTCCCTTATCCAAATGTTGAGTAGAAGCAGACCACACAGAAGCACCAGGACAGGGGTCAGTGAGAGGGCTTGGTGAGGAAAGGGTCTTGCCACCAGTCTGATGTCCTAAGATTGACACCCAGAGCTGCCATCCACACAAGTGCCACGGTGTGCTTGCTCTCCCCATACATAGATAAGTATAACTAAAGCAACAAATAAATATATAAAAAATGCTAAAAAGGCTACCCAGGTGACATCTACGACCTGCCCATGGCCCA